>NC_056739.1:1045439129-1045442736 GCF_019279795.1 Protopterus annectens | reverse complement strand
AAAAGGGAAAATTTCCAAATTTTTTGAACATCTTCTGGGTTATGATCAAACAATGGGTCTTAATGGTGGGTCCAATAACTGCTTATGAACTTTAGGGATTCCGAAAATTGAGGGAATTCTGGGTTTATCAATAATCAAAAATTCAAACAGCTCCATAACAATAAAACCTTCTAACACCAAATCATATAAGGTGGAAAATATCTTCCTATAACCAATATGTATTTCATTTTTGGAAATAGATTCATACTTTAACTCATCCAATAAAAGATTGAACATTTTAGCTTCATAACTAATATCGTTCATGAAAACAATCACACCCCCTTTATCTGGCTTACTCTTAGGGTGGGATTTCCTTTAATATTTAATAGTAAATCATACTCAGATTTAGAAAGGTTAGATGGAAATCTATTGTTTTTAATAGCTAGTCTTAATTCCTTCTCCACCACAGTTTCAAAATTTCTCAGTTGGGCATGAACAGGGGGTTCCATGTACTTTTCCTTTTTAGTGGATTTGAAATTACGTCGTCAGATTCTTTTTCACCAAACAACAATCTAAAATAAGAAGTTATGTACCTACCATAACGTTCCATGTTAGTTGTCTTCTCTCGCCTTCTTTCTTGCTTGATGGGTTCGGAGCCGATCCCTCGGCTCCGACTCGGCACTTGCTAAGCTCGAGAGTCACTTTTACCAGCTCGAGGCAGCCCCATATCCCATGATGCAAGGCGGTAAGTACCCAGATCTCGTTTGATGACAAAGGGCAATAGCACCAAGCATAAAACACTTCCAAAAGGAAGAAAGAAAACTTACAGGATGGAAGAAGGACCAGGTCTAAATGGTCTTCAGCATAATAATTTCTTATAACAAGGTCTGTCCAGGCCTGGGGGAAGGAGGGTCGTGAAGAAAGAAGGCGAGAGAAGACAACTAACATGGAACGTTATGGTAGGTGGGTACATAACTTCTTAATGTTAAGTTGTCAATCTCGCTTCATTCTTGCTTGATGGGACCGCGTCCCTAGCACCTCTATCCTGGGTGGCTCAATGGAACAGACTCTGAGGACTGTAGAGCCAAAACTGGCTCTGTCCCTGAGGCCAAGTCCAATTTGTAATGGGAAACAAAAGTGTGAGGAGGGCCCAAGTGGCGCTGCACAAATAGTGTCTAAAGGAAGTCTAGCTTGAAAGGCTGTAGAAGTAGCTAAGCTCCTAGTTGAATGTGCTTTAGGTTTTGAGCACAGCTGTTTTCCCCTGAGCAGATAAATTTCAGAGATGACCAAGAAAGCCATCTGACAAGGTCACTTTAGAAACAGGAAGGCCTTTCTTATTATCCGCATAGGGAAACAAAAAGTTGATCAGATTTTCTAAATTTTTTGTTCTGTCCAAATAATATCTGAGTTGACGGTGGACATCAAGATAATGTAGTTTTTGTTCGGCTCTGTCTGAATAGTTTGGGAAAATACAGGAGATCAATGGATTGATTCAAATTAATTTTGAAGCGACCTTAGGCAAAAGGTCGGATTAGTTCTCAAAGATACTCTGTCTTTGTGAAAACAAAATAGGGGGTCGAACCGATAGAGCATGAAGTTCAGACACTCTCCTGGCCGATGTAATAGCCACTAGGAATAAAGTTTTCCAAGAAAGAAATTTCAGGGAACAAGAAACAGCTGGCTCGAAGGGGAAGAATCAAGAATGTCAGCACTAAATTTAGATCCCACTGAGGAGGAGGATTCCTGATTGGAGGCTTTAGTAGGAAAATTCCTTTCAAGAAGGCCCTGCAGAGCCTATGGGACATAATATTATGATCTGCACCCCGACATGAAAGTTGGAGATAGCAGCCAATTGAACTCTGACTGTGGAAGAAGAGGAGCCTGCATGAAAAATCTCTGCTAAAGTCCAGGACTGCCTGAACAGGGGCAGTGAAAGGATCAATATTCTTGGCCTTAGCCCAATAAGAGAAACATTTCCATTTGCTTGTATAAATCCTCCTGGTAGAGGATTTTAAAGAAGTTACTATGATGTCTCTAACTGGGTTAGAGATCAAGGAAGCCTGGCTAAGGAAGGAAGTGGAGCAACCATGCTGTGAGGTTGAGAGCAGGGATACGCCCGTGCAGCTGACCGGATTGGTGAACCAGAAGATCTGGCACTGGGTCCAGATGCCACGGCTGGACCAAAAGGTGACGATGGAGGAACGGAACCAAACTTGTCGAGGCCAGTAAGGGGCAATGAGAATCAATTTGGCTCTCAAAACGGTAGCTTTCTGGATAACTTGAGGGATCAGAGGAAATGGAGGGAAGGCATAATGAAGTCCCTGGGGCCAATCCTGGGTCAGAGCGTCTCTGGGGATGGCCTGGTAGAGGGAAGAGACAGAAGAAGTCTGGCATTTGCTGTTTTGGGAGTAGCAAAAGATCGCAACATGGACGACCCCATTCCAGAAATATCTCTTCCGCTATAGATTGCTTGAGAGACCACTGTGGAGGCATGAGAATAGCTCTGCTCAATCTGTCCGCTACAATGTTGGTTTTCCCAGGGATATGCGCTGCTACCAGAAACCGATGAGAGGAGATCGCCCATTGCCATAGTCTGAGCGCTTCTATAGGCACAAGGGTAGGACTTGGTTCCGCCCTGTTTGTTGATATACCAAACTACAGACATGTTGTCTGTGTGGACTGCAAATGTCCCACGGGAAGAAAGTCGTTGAGGGCTTGCAACGTTAAAAGCACTGCTCTCATCTCCAGGACATTTATGTGCAGATGGTACCGAACGGGCTGCCACGTCCCATGAACCATCCTGCTCCTGATAATGCCCCCACCCGATCAGGAGGCATCCGTGGTGACAGTGGCTATCGGGATGGGGTACAAAGTGTCTGCCTTGGTGAAGCTGAGGAGATGTGATCCACCAAGCAAGATGATCTTTGAAGAGTCTGTGTCACCAGAATCTGGTGACGCATTGGAAGTTGTTGGTACGACTCACTGTGTGAACAGCATCCACTGAAGAAGGCGATGTAGAAGCGAGCCAGGAAGAAGAGTAATGGCCGCAGCCATGAGGCCTAATACCTTTAGAACCATTCTGGCCTGTACTTTCTTGTTGGCTAGAATGATCCTGACATGAGTCTGAATGTCTGAAACTCTTTGATCTGTAAGGGTAGCTGACATCCGAACAGTGTTTAAGTTTGGCGCCTATGAAAGTAATAGACTGGCAGGGCGATAAGGATGACTTTTCAAGTTGATCGAGATGCCCAAATGAGAACAAAGATTTATTGTGTAATCCCTGGCTTGAATAAGCTGATGCCTGGTGGTGGCTGACAGGAGCCAGTCGTCGAGATACGGGAAACACCTGAACCTTGACGCCTCAGGTGAGCCGTGACCACTGCCATGCATTTGGTGAACACTCTGGGGGCTGTAGTGAGACCAAAGGGCAGGGCTCTGAACTGAAATGACTGGACCCCAGCCGAAAGCGGAGAAATCTCCTGAGCGCCTGTGAATTTTGATGTGATAGTACGCATCCTGAAGATCTATTGAGCACATCCAGTTGTCCTTCTGTAAGAAGGGCAGAATTGACTGAAGAGTGACCATTGAATCTTGTCTTCCTCACAGACTTGTTGAGTCTGCTGAGATC
>NC_056739.1:1045411629-1045424129 GCF_019279795.1 Protopterus annectens | reverse complement strand
CGGCTTTTGAGAAGTTCTTCACTGTGGTCTTTTTTATCTCAGGTGGGGGCGGGATGTGGACTTCCAGTGAGATTAGTTTATGGTCTGATCTCACCAGTGAGGGGTATACTTCTGGTGTTGAACATTGTGACCCCATGTTCGTGATGATGAGATCTAGTATGTTTTCTCCTCTTGTGGGGATGGTGACTAGTTGTTCCATGGCATTTGAGTTTATGAACTCTAGGAACCTTTGGGCTAGAGTGTTGGGGCTTGAGTAGTGATCCCAGTCTATATTTGGGTAGTTGAAGTCACCTAGTATGATGGTGTTTGGAGATACATTTATCCACTCCAGTGTTTTCAGGAACGCTATGTGAGGTTCCTGAGATTGAGAGGGTGGCCTGCAACATGCTACAAATTGCAGAGCAGTCTTGCCTATGGTTAATTGCACCTGGATGGTCTCCGATGCATCGCGCTGCCACCAACCTTGAGGTGTGGGTGTTCTTGATGAATATAGACACCCCTCCTTTCTTGGTGTTGTCCGGATTTTGGGGCCGAACGCATGATATGAGGTAAAACCTGATAGTGCCGGGTGCTCTCGGAGCCTTGAACCAGGTTTCAGTCACAGCACAGACATCGATGTTCTCCATACTGGGAAGGGCCTCGAGTGTGTGCATCTTGAGGTTGAGACTTCTGGCATTGAGCAGCATTACCCTTAGTTTTTTCCTTTTTGTGTTCTAGGGTGGTAGGTTTAGAATTTGAGCCTTGCCTAAAAAGGCACTATGGGGTGGCAAGAGCCTTTGCCAATATCCGAAGCCCAGGGTGACAGGTGCAAGCCGTCCCTTGCAAAGCAGCGTGGCTTGTCCAGCATGTCATCCCAGGCAGACAGACATTGGATCCCCTTTGAATGACACCAGAGTTTAAGCCAATTATTAAAGCTGATCATCTTGTCTCTGTATTGTGGCATCATTCTTGGTGAAGATAGGATACTGCTCAAGGTCAGGGTCATATCTGCCTGAGCTACATAATCAGAGAGCTCCTCTATGTCTCTTTTCATGTAGTCCAAGGAGGTACGTCTCAGGTCGTTCACACCAGCGTGGACAATGACAGAGTCGTACTTGTACCTGCTGTTGAGAGACCAGAGTGCTTGCATTATGTGGCGGATTCTAGCGCCCGACAGGCAGCTTACTGTGACCTTCTCCGTACTCAATCTGGTGAGCGGGACGTCAGTGTGTCTGACTATGGAGTCACCAATGACGAGTGTGTCTGGCATTGTGTTTGGCCTTAAGGGCTGTAACTGGCACACTGACTATGTGGTCTATGTGTTGCATGTGTTGTGTCCTGAGGTGGCAGTTGTTTGGGTGTCTGCTTTGGTGGCCTCTGCTGTTTTGGTAGATTTTTGATCAGAGCCTCCGAGTATGTCTTTGTGTATTTATGTGTATGATTTGAAGTTGTGATAGTACTATGTGAGACTGGGTTTGTGGTGTGTGTGTGGTTACCTTCTCCTCCTGTCTGGTCTTGCCAGTCCTATGTTGAGAGAGCTCAGCCTCCAGTTTGGCTATATAGTTGCATCTCTCGCATGTATTTGTGTTTTGTGGGAGAAGGAGAGGGTTGTCTGTGTACATGAGACAATTGTAACATTGCCTCAATATTTCCAGATTCACCAGCTGAGCAGGACAGGACACTAGCAACTGATCCCTCGACATGCTAGAAGGAATAGACAAAAACTTTAAAAAGACTCCGGGGGATGTGGGTGATCGAAAAGGGGTTTTAGGCTGGTGGGGTACTATGTATAATAAAAGTGCTATATCAAAGTAAAAAAAAATACTTTAGGAGCAAGTGCTAGGCTTTACAGATAGAGAATAGTCTACTTAAGAATCAAGTAGAGCTGAACTTTTTAGATATAGAATACGCTGGTTTGATCAGCAGTACAGTTCAAGGAAGGCTGTTTTAAGGGAAAATTTGAAGAGTGGACTTTAGGTAGCCCGAATAGTTTAACCTTGATTAACCGCCGCTGCTCTTGTGTGTTCCTGTGGCAACTCCGCGCTAAAGCGTGCTTTATAGCAGGGGGCTGGAAAAGACTGGAAATGACCCAAAATGGCCATTAAACTACAAGTTACTGCCTTAAACCACTCATCTGAGGACAAACAGGCAGCTCAGTACTCCCCACTCTCACTGGTGAGTAAAGAAACTTCCCCCTGACCAAACAAGGAAAATGGAGAAACACAGGAACCAAGACAAAGCCCAGGGATCAGCAAAATCTGATCACTGGAACAAACTATTAGGAAAGTATGGAAAACAAGAGTATTTTGAAACACAAATTGCACTGTGTCTGCCTAAAGCATTGTTGTTGTATTGTGTGTGTGTGTGTGTGTGTGTGCGTGTGTGTGTGTGAGTGTGTGTATGTGTGTGTGTGTGTGTGTGTGTGTGTGTGTGTGTGTGTATATATATATATATATATAGATATATATACATACATATATATATATATATATATATATATATATATATATATATATATATATATATATATATATATATATATAGAGAGAGAGAGAGAGAGAGATATGCACAATATATATATAATACGTTTCCATTTACTATGATAGACTTTCCTGGCAGAAGATTTGTGAGCCTCTACCAGGATGGACTTAACAGGGATGACAAACCGGGAGTTCTAATAATCATGAGAACCGGAGCACCCAAGCCGTCAGCTTCAGACTGTCCACATCTGGGTGTGGAATCCCCGAAGGGTGCGAGATAAGATCCAGAACTGGATCCAGAGTCCATGGTGGAACAACTAGATGAGACCTGAGTAAGGGAAACTAAACTTGTCGAGGCCAGAATGGGGTGATGAGGATCACAGTGCTCCCCAGCCTTCAAGCTTTCTGCAGAAACTTCGACATGAGGGGAAGAGGAGTATATGCATAAAGAAGACCGGAGGCCAAGCATGAATCAGAGCATCTCTGGGGGTTTCCCCCAGCGAGGGGTTCAGAGCAAAAAATACTAGCTGCACTTCTCATTGGAAGAAGATGCGAAGAGATCACAGCAAGCACGACCCCACTCTTGGTAGATCTGTTCCACTACTGAAGGGTACAGAGACCACTCGTAAGGCATCACGATAGATCTGCTGACCCTGTCCGCTAGAATGTTGGACTGTCTCAAATGTGCATTGCCACTAGAAAACACACGGTGGAGATCGCCCATTCCCACACTCACATATCTTCTAGACATAGGGGATAAGATCTGGTCCCCCCCCTGTTTGTTGATATACCGGACCACTGACATATTGCCAGTCTGAATTGCAATTCTTCCTAGAGGGAGATGAGCATGAAGGGTCTGCAATGCAACAGGTACTGCTCTCATCTGTAGAACACTGTTATGCAGATAGGTCTTGGAAGAGGACCACATGCCTTGGACTGCCCTTCCCGTATAGTGCCCCCCACCCCAGAAGGGAGATGTCTGTGGTCACTGTGGTTTTGGGCAAGGGAGGTTGAAACGGGCGGCCCTTGAGGAGATCCTGTGACTGAATCCACCACCAAGGGGAATCCCTGCATGCTTTCGAGATTCTCACTGGAAAGGACAAAGGGAGGACTAATAGAGACCACTGAACCACCAGTGTCCACTGCAGTACTCCCATATGGAGGCATGCCATAGGAAGAAGAGTGATCGTGGCCGCCATAGAACCTAATGTCCTCAACACTGTTTCAGCAGATGGAGAGTGAGTCTGAAGAATGTGTAGGACGTGTAACCTCAGACTGCATAACCTAACGTGAGGAACACCCTCGTTTGTATTGTGTCTAGCCGTGCCCCGATGAAGTCCAACAATTGAACCGGGAATAAGGCAGACTTGTTCGTATTGATTGTGATCCCCAACTTTGTTGGCTAGCCGAAGAAAGGAGTCTCTGACTTGACAAAGTAGATGCACTGAAGGGGCAGTAAAGAGCCAATCATCCAGGTACAGAATGACCTGAATGCCTTGAAGCCTCAGGTGAGCCACTACTACCACCATTTCTTTGGTGAACACCCAGGGGGCTGTGGTGAGACCAAAGGGAAGGGCTCAAAATTGGTAATGATTGGCTCCAAGCTGGAATTGAAGGAACCTCTGGGAGCGCCTGACATTTTGATGTGGTAGTATGCATCCTGGAGATCGATCGAGCACATCCAGTCTCTGGCCTACAGATAGGGCAGGATAGATTGAATCGTGACCATCCAGAATTTTGTCTTGGTTATAGACAAGTTCAGTTGGGACAGATCCACAATTGGTCTGAGGTCTCCCGTCTTCTTCGGCACTAAAAAGAACCTGGAATAAACCGCAGATCTGGATTGGTCTGGGGGGACCGGTTGGATGACTCGCTTTCATAACGATGATTCTATTTGCACTGCTGCCTCCTCCCATTGCGTGGGTGGAACATCCGGGGAGGGGGCTTTGTTAGATGGGGGAGTTCTTTGATTGGAATGAAATATACTCTGGATACGATTCGCAACACCCACTGATCTGTTGTGATGGACTCCCAAAGCTAGTGGGTGTAGCGAGAAACGGCCCCAGACTGCCTCCTGAGATGGACAGTCGGGCAACCCCTCAGGGCTGCTGCCCGGGTTGGTCCGAGAAAGATTCTCGGGATCCGAAGTTCTTAGGACCCTCTCTGCCTCTAGGGTGGCATCTGTCAAATCCCTTCTGACTCTGGAGGATGGTGAGTCCTGAGCAGCCCGGGAAAATGCCTGAGACTTGTGGAACCACATCATCTTCTGTCCTCGCTGGTTCCAGGACATTTGAGGTGGACAGAAGTGGATCTTGATGGCAGATAGTATCTTCCCATCCTTCTCGTCCTTGACCAAGGTCTCTCTTAGTGTCTTCTCGAAAAGAGAAGAACCATCATAAGAGGCATTGGTAAAAAGACACCTTGAAGGGCTCCAAGAATTAACGTAAGTGCAGCCAGCCATGATGTCTGATGGCAACGACTGTCCCCGCTGCCCATGCGGCTGCCTCCATGGTGTGGGAGAGTAAACACATGGACTTGTTCGCTACAGCTTTAAGAGTGCTCATTCATGCATCAAAAGTCTTCCTGTAGTCTGCCGACATGGACCCTGATATTTGTCTTGGGTAATGAGTTTCCAGTTTTTTTGCATGCAAGGCTCTTTCCCCCTAAAGGAACAGTCAGCTGAGCAGGGCTTGCAAGGTTTAAGGTTAAATCATTGTGACCGTTTACTATGAGGGGGTGCCTTACTACTTCCAGCTTTGGAAGAGGCAGCCCCCACTGCTTAGGCCTGTGAGTACATTGAGACTGAAGGCTGGGTGGTCTGCTGGTCCTGGGTTTGGACTGAGAAGGCCTGGAAGAGGCAGGAAAGGCCCAATTCTTAGAAGGCCATTGCCTACTAAATCTGGGAGGCTGTACTTTCAGGAAATATTTAACAATTTGCATAGATTTAGCTTTTTCCTCCTCCTTTTTAAGTACTACTTCTGCTTTGTTACCAAACAGGAGGTCTTGGTTTAAGGGAGCATCCAGTAATTTAGCTTTAACATGATCTAGTAAGGTTTGCTCCTTAAGCCAAGCATGCCTTCTAAGTACAGACCCAGTGACAGCAGCCCTGCAAGATGCCTCTAAGGAATCAAAATCACATTGCAAAGTATGTTTACCAGCTTGTTCAGCAGAATGCATTAAATCCTGTAATTCTTTATTTTCAGCACAGTCAGGAATCAACATAATTTTCTGTTTAAGTAATCCAATAATATGCTGTTATACTTTAACATACGACACTGGCTGTTTAAGGCCCTAATGGCCAAAGTAGCAGAAGTGTATACCTTCTTACCCCATCTATCCAGGGCCTTGGAATCTCTATCAGAGGGGGTAGGATTTTTGGCAGTAGTAGCCTTAATGCCCTTGGGTCCCTGTGAAATGGTCTCTGGATCCACTCCACCGTAGGATTCTTAAAGAGGAACTTGTGAGAGTCAGATACTCTAATACCTGTCAGGTTTCCTGGGAGCCGGAGGTAAAGTGTCTGGGGCCAGGCTAGATTCCATGAAGGCATCATCTACAATGTCCAGTACAGGAGGGATAGCTAAAGGCCTGTGTTGAGGAAGGAGTAAGAATTCCCTAAGCCACTTTTTTGAGTCAGAGTAATCCTGGCTTGGCCAGTGGAAATGCTCCCTAAGAGTATGCAAAGTTTCACCAAAAGAGAAATCTTCTGGAGGGGAAGCAGAGGGAATGGAGTCCTCTGCATCAGAATCCTCATAGGTAGATAAGGGCAAATCCTGGTCATAAGAAGAAACAGAAATATCAGAATCCTGCTCTGAAGAATCAGAAGGAAAATCAGTTCTAGGTTTCTCAGAGGATGAAGGGTGGTTTCCCTGATTAGAGTAATAAGGTGTTCAGCCATTCTTATCATTTGTTTTTTAGGCATAGGGACCTGACCATGCAGTCTGGCCATTGGTTTTCTAGGCGTGGATCGAGTTTTAGACCTTGAAGAAGAAGATGGTGTCATATGCAAGTCAGTAGGCCTGAATACACCCTCAGGAGCCGGTGCCTGCACAGTGGCACCAGACCCATCCAAGTTAGAGACATCCGCAGGTTCCATAGTTGAAGAAGCATCTTGCGACATACCGGACTCCGAATGGGTCTCAGTAGAGGCCTGCAAATCTGAAGTAGCGGATATCAGGGGCTGCAAAAGCACCTCACTGAGTACCAGCGAACTGGCGACTAGCTTAACATAAGCGTCATCAGCAGCTTTGGACCTATGCGGTCTGTTTCTGTCATTTTCTTTACTTTTTTTTTTCGGAATGTCAGTAGTCAGATGGCTTACCAAAGCCATTTCTGGAAAATTGAACCAAGTTCCAAAATAGTTAGATGCAAAAATGAACAGACGACGAATAGTTCGAGGACTGAATAAGGCACAAAACAGACAGCGAGGGACGTCGTGGTCTGGGCCTAAGCAAGGAATGCAAAACGAATGAAAATCTTTATGAGGTATTTGCTTTCCACACGAAATACAATTTTTAACTTTTAATGACATCAGTTTAGAGCAAGAAAAAGGATCCCCAATGGGGTACTTAGCTTTTTCAAATACTTTGGATCTGAAACTTGAAAACAAAAATTTCAGGAGTCAGACGACCGGCACTTGCAAATGCTTCTGCTTCAGGCAAAGCACGGCAAGAAAGACTGATGTAATGGCAATGGCTGCATGCTTTATACCAGACTAAAACAAAAAAAGTAAAACTAGTAATAAGAAATAAGCAACACTATGTCACTAAACACACTATAGTTTAATTGATTCGTACAATAAAAATCCACTGAGCGCTTTCACCCATCTATCTGGTGGGTTTCATCAGAGTACACAACCACAGGAGCAGCCGCCTTAAATATCAGAAGTTAATTACAATCAACGTAATTGATCAATTGATTAATTAGAAAAAAATCAACCTTTTGATAAAACACCATCAATTTTAGAATTCTAAAAATCTACGTGTGTTCAAACATCCTTTATAATAAATAAGGTATAAGGGTAGTCCCAAATGGAAGGGAGAGTGTAAACCAGAAATTAATATCATGTCCCTCTACATTATTATATTAATGAGCTAAATATAAAATATATATGTGAGTATATATTCCTTGTGATATGATTCATAGCATGTAAATTATTGTAATTGTAATGAAAAACCCAATTTAATTGTATAAAATAAAAAATTAAATGAGGAATTTTTATAAATAATATTATGTAATAGATAATATATATATTGAGATAAAAAATAAATATATGTATAAAAATTGTACATATATATAACTAATGCAATGTGTAGTAAGGCTAAATATATATACTAGTACTGCTAAAATTAAAAATATGTTAATATAAATATATACATAAAAAACTTATGTATAAATAAATATACTAATATCTGTGTAGTGTAATACTAAAATTAGACATAAATATTAGGAAACTTGAGTTAGAAGTGTAAATATAACATTTGTTAATGGCTTAAAAATTAATTTAATAAAACTAAAAATTCCTATATTCCAACATTTAAAAAAAACTTCATAAACTTTATATAAGAATTTGTGGGATAAAAAATAATGCAATGTGAAACATGTGTTAGATAATGCATGATTTCATTTTTAAAAAGCTACTGATGGAGATGTAATCATTTATACCAGGCTTACTGTTTGCATTTAATCGTAATTGCCATAGACATTCTTTCATTTCTAGTAAGTTGTTTACATCTCCTTCCTTTGAGCATATTTCTGGTACTCTATCAATCACAAAGAATAAAAATTTACTAAAATCTGAACATGTTGTACTATGCATATACAGTGCATTTGTTGTTTTTTTGTTCCTTATATCCCTATTATGCTCATTAATTCTCTCTCTGAGTTCCAATTTGGTCTTGCCTATATAGAATGCAGTACAGGACAAACATGTGGCTAAATATATAACTTGTTTGGTATTGCAATTAACGTAACCTGGGCATCTAATAGTTCTGTTGAACCCTTTTATAGCAACATAAGGCCCATCATTTATAAATTTACACGTTTTGCAGAAGCCACATTTTTTCATACTTGATTTTTTGTATGTCTCTTCATACTCAAAAAAATCCTTTAAATTTCTTCCCCTACTGTAAACTATTATAGGTGCTTTTCCTAAATTCTCAATGATATCTTGTTGATTACTAAAAACTCTGTCCCATGCATCATTCACCACTTCTACTATAAATTTAGTATTGTCATTGAATGGTAAAGTAAGTGAACATGTCATATTTTTGTTTGTATCTAAACTTGTTCATCTTGTCAACTTTACCAACTTTTAAAATAGGTTTAAAATTGTCTTTCCTTCTACTCAAAATTTCTTTTTTTGTGTTATTGATAAGTTGATATGGATAACCTCTACCAGTCAACATCGTAGAAAAAAAAATTAAACTCATTTACAAATACAGTATCGTCACTAATAATTCTAGACTCTCTCACCATTTGGCCTTTAACCAAATTTCGTTTTTGAAAATGTGGATGGCAACTTTTAAAATGTAAATATGAATAAGAGAATGTCTTTTTGCGAAATACATTGGATTAAATTTTCCCATCTTTCTTATAAATATTTAAATCCAAGTATTCGCATTTATCGACCTGTATATTGTGAGTAAATTTCAAAAAAGTAGTTGTATTTTCCAGATAATCTATAAATTCAATCATCTCTTCTTTGTTTCCTTTCCAAACCAATAGAATGTCATCTAAAAATCTGAAATATAACACAACTTTTGACCAAAAATTACTACACAGAACATATTGTTGTTCCCACTTCGCCAAAACTAAGCTGGCATAAACTGGAGCGCACCTGGCTCCCATAGCAACCCCTAAACATTGCTTAAAATGTTCGCCATCTTGCTGAAAAAAATTGTTTTGAAGTACCATCTCCATTAGGTCCACCAACAATTTTCTTTTTACAATGTGATGTTTACCAAACAGTTCAAGGCTACTTTCAAACATTTCAAGCCCCTTGTCATGGGGTATCACAGAAAATAAATTGATAATATCTATAGTTATCAAGTAAGTATCTGTTGTAATTTTATCTGAATGCTCATACAATATTTCAAGACAATGCCAAGAATCTTTTAAAATATAATTAATGTTGTTAAGCACTTCTTTACAGTTTATATCAATATAATGTGCTATTGTCTCCAATTTTGAAAGTTTGGCAGCTACTATAGGTCTAAATGGAGGGTTAGAAACATTTTTGTGTATTTTGGGTATACCAAATACTTTTGGTGTAACAGGATGTACAACTGTCAAATAATCATATTCCTCCTTATTAATAAGACCGTCCATGAAATATTCATAAAGCTGCCAATCAATTTTTGTATAAGCCTTAATCATATCATATCTAGAGACTCTAATGTAAGTGTCTTCATCATTAAGCATGTACATCATTTTGTTTTGGTAGTCCTCCTTACTCATAATCACTACCCCTCCTCCCTTGTCGGGTTTCATTATTCTGTATTTATTGGTTGTACAAAGCTCTTTTAAACAAAATCTTTCAGCAGTTGTTAAATTATCATTGTAAATATCATTTATTTTCATTGCCTTCCTTATTTGTACCTCACATAACATTTCAAACAAGTGAATAATGGGGTTTGATGGTGGTATAAAAGTACTGGATCTTTTAAAAGTAATGCTGGAAGCTTCCTTTTTCCATGTAGCACTTTGACTGTTAATAAAATACATCTTTAAATTTAGTAATCTTGTATACATTCTTAAATTTAGTAAAACTTTGCCTACATCCAGCTTGTAAGTGGGAATGAATTTAAAACCCTTTTTAAAAAGTGACAAATAATTCTCATCTATTTTTTTTATCAGTATAGTTAAAAACTGAAAATCCACCTTCAGAAATCATATCACATTGCAAAATTGAAAAATCTGAATTATGAATAACACTGTTCAGCATTTCATTACAGTTACTATCAGAAATCAAGGAACAGTCAAAATCACCACCTTTAATTATATCTACTTCAAATTTGTTTGTATACTTGTTATCACATTCCAAATCAGTCCGTGTTATATCATCGTTTATGAAACCTTCATGCTCAAAAGTACTTTTGCTTTTAACTAATACTTTAATACTTCCTAATATTGTTGATTCTGCCTGAGTCTGTTTCTGTTGTTGTTCATGTAATAATTCTGTCCCTGATAACGCCCCTTTAGGCGTTCTGACCTTCTCACAGATTGTTCTTCTAAAAAAGTTTGCCTCTCATTGTCGTTTTTATAATTATTGTTGTGCGGGTTAACTCTCCCATTACCCATATAAGTCTCATTGTTATCACCGTTCGTGTTGTTGTTGAAATTATAATCATTAGCCCTATATTGACGTTTATATTCTCTAAAATGACTATAAGCTTTGTTTTTAGCGTAATCGTCAGTGTCCCTTTGTAGCTTGTCATTTTTTCCTTCTAAACCTTTGCTAACGTACCTGTTAATGTCAAACAATATATTATCAAACCTGTGTTTGTTGGTCTCAAATAATAAATCGTTCCTTATACTATTATCTAAATTAAAAAGTATACCATTTAATTTTAACAGCTTGTTGTTATTGTTCTTAATAATCAGTTTCATTAGCTGTTTACCAGCACAATCAAAAATGTCTATCAATTCTTGAAAGAGTTCCTTATCTTCAAACCCAAAAGATACCTTAAACACTCTCAGTCCCTTTGGTACTTGATTAAGTTCCAGAGACCTCTCGAGAAAAACATTGTCCATTTGCAACGCTTTGTATTTCCTTAGATGCTTATCGAACTCCTCCAGTTGTTTATTAAGAGTTCCCATGTCATGTATATGCTGGTTGTTTCCTAGTTTAGGCAGTGAAAGTAATGTTCCTAGTTCAGGTAGCGTTGAACCTCTCCTCCACACATTGTTTGTGCCTTCCCTAGCGTTCTCATCCGGAATCGGTGGCGGAAACACGTGGCCTTGAGCTGTAGTACCAGTGCGCGTTGTCCGACCCCCAATGAATTCCCTGGAACTAGTGCTAGCCGATGGCTGATTTCGGGAGGTGCCTGGTGTGGAGTGTAGCGTTAAAATCATATCATCAGCTTCCAAAAGTGAGGCATTAATTCCTTCGTTAATAGCAATATTGTCTGTCTTGGGTCTCGGTACTGCATTCTGCTCCCTTATAGCTAAGAGTAACTTTTGGTTAATGTCCAATTGTTGTTGCAGCAACTGCTCCATGCTTCAATATAAAAACCGATAATAAAAAAATGAAGATACAACGTACGACGATATGTATACACTAATTAGAATACGATAATAATTTAAAGGTTAAACTTTAAGCATGTAATCTAAAAAACGGTATTCAGTGAATAGTGCACTTAAAAAACGACACGTGGAATTAAAACAAAAAAACGTAAAACTAGTAATAAGAAATAAGCAACACTATGTCACTAAACACACTATAGTTTAATTGATTCGTACAATAAAAATCCACTGAGCGCTTTCACCCATCTATCTGGTGGGTTTCATGAGAGTACACAACCACAGGAGCAGCCGCCTTAAATATTAGAAGTTAATTACAATCAACGTAATTGATCAATTGATTAATTAGAAAAAAAATCAACATTTTGATAAAACACCATCAATTTTAGAACTCTAAAAATCTACGTGTGTTCAAACATTTTTTATAATAAATAAGGTATAAGGGTAGTCCCAAATGGAAGGGAGAGTGTAAACCAGAAATTAATGTCATAGCCCTCTACATTATTATACTAATGAGCTAAATATAAAATATATATACTCAAGTTTCCTAATATTTATGTCTAATTTTAGTATTACACTACACAGATATTAGTAGATTTATTTATACATAAGTTTTTTATATATATATATTTATATTAACATATTTTTAATTTTAGCAGTACTAGTATATATATTTAGCCTTACTACACATTGCATTAGCTATATATATGTACAATTTTTATACATATATTTATTTTTTATCTCAATATATATACATTATCTATTACATAATATTATTTATAAAAATTCCTCATTTTATTT